>NC_080716.1:8987400-9002400 GCF_019097595.1 Hemibagrus wyckioides
GTCTTCTCATCTCGACTTTCGGTTTTCTTTCTCGGAAGATTCGGCCTTGCTTTCCATCTAGGTAAATGCAGTTAATTCGTGTGAATTAAAATCTGTTTGACTTGACTAACATTAGACAGGAACGTAGTTTACATCAGCTGATTATATTTATTGAGGATGCCACCTAAAAAGTTAAGCGTAAATAGGTTGTAAAAGAGGGTCGAGTCGTTAGAAAAAACGCTCGCGTGGACGCTTGCCTATTAATTCCAATATGTAACATATTGTTAGTTGAATAGGAAGAAAGAAAGTGTGCATGTAAACTTTTCTACCGTTTACATTTTAACTAAAACAGACAGAAGACAGCTGCTTTCTCCAAGCGTCTGGTGTTTACCGTAAAACACTGTACGCGTATGTCCGAGCACACCGGTTCTACCTCAGGCAAGAGATGAATGATGTTCATATGGAGAAAAAAAAAGTCCTTTGGAGTGGGATTACACGTTTATTCACGTTTCGGATAAAACAGAAATCTGGAGAGTCCTCGTCACATACAACGGATGCAGTGAAGTGCGTGCTGTGCAGCCAGTCCGAACCCCAGACAGCCCATGAAGAGAAACCAGATAATTGTGGAAATGTCCTTGTTCCCTCCTGTGAGTCAGTGGTTAATATCAAGCGCGCATCAAACGACACAACCAGCAGCAGTGTTTAAATAACCAGCCTCAGAAGTCATATCTGTTTACTTAAGATACCAATACTCAAATACACTAGCGGCATTTTCTGTTTCTTTCAGTACTTATTAGCCCTGCTTTGAAATGTGCCTAGAGGGAAAGATTAATGGTTATTGAATATAGGTTGAAGGTCAACGGGCATATTCAGGAAGCACTTTTAATATTTGTGCAGGGGCTTAAGAACACAGAAAGGCAGGAATTTTCACAAGTGCTTGTTTACAAATGCTGCGTTCCCAAGGAAGTGTGAAGCATTAATTTCACTTAGTAATTCTTTTGTTGTAGCGTGCTATTGTCCCGTGGCAATTAGACATACATCTAGTGTGAATGCAGATTTATATCCTAGCTTGCGTTGTGAAAGAAGAGCGACAACAAAGATTCAATTGTGTTCTTGATGGATCCACGTGATCCGGTGCTACACACAAGTGATCTCTTGTTAAAAGGTTATTAGATAAAACTCCCCTTTTATCTATTATTGATCAAATCATACATTCGTGAGTTATCCCACCAGGCAACTAAAAGCCCCTAGTCCGATGTTTTGACCATGGGGAAACCTGATTATCCAGGCTAAAAAAGTAGCTAATGTAATGTGGTAGTGTATAGTGAGCTATCTAGCTAAGTGCTTCAATATTGTGTAGGGAAAAAACGAATGAATGTAAAATTATTATCCTCTGCTAACCAACTCTATATGTAGCACATCATGTTCCCATCCTCAACAAATAAACCCTTTCAGCTAAGAGCCACCTCCAAGACGCGTGAGGTGTTCAGTCCTCACCTCTGGCTAGCTGGTCGTTTCATCTTGAGTTATATAACTGGCTATTGCGCTGCACTTTCTATTGCTCGGGTTCGTCAGAGTTTCGACATACCTGGCTTGCTCCTGATTATGAAGTCTCCACGCTGCACATCCATGCACGCTAATGAATCCGCCTAGTAAAAATCATTCTATCAACAGTCAGATCATGCCTCAGCACGAGTGGCTCGCTTTATAGTGGCAGTATCGAGGTGTGTCGTTATTATTATCTGGGGCAGTGTAAATATGAAAAAGGGTTTTTTTTTGTTTGTTTGTTTGTTTGTTTTTTTTTCCCCCCAAAAGTTGAATTCTTGGTTCTTGAATCCACCAGGCAGCTGACATCATCTTTATCAAGCTTGTTATAGAGTTTATCCAAGTGCTTATCTATATCTATCACCTTGAGAATTCCATTCAATTTTATTTGCATAGCACCGGAATCTAACATTTATATTTACTCCAAATGTGCAAGCCAGGTGTGATGGTGGTGAAGGAAAAACTCCCTGAGATTATATGAGGAAGAAACGGTAATCATTTCCCTTCTGTAACTGTACACTGTATAGTCAAGTGCAATTGTCCAGCAGGAGACCTTGTATGAGAATCTCAATGAAGTCAGTCGATTTTTGTCGGAAAGTAATTTCTCTCTTGCGTTCTCCATCCGGTCCTAACAATTTTGCACTAATTTACTTATTATATAAACCTTTCACTGAGCATTTTCACGTTCTCTCTCTCCATCTCTGTGTTGCAATGCTCCTGGTCGTCTCAGGTAATTAAAGCTTTGTTGAAAGAATGCAGCCTCTTGGTATGCATCTCACAGTAGACACCTCAGCATTTCTACGTTTGTGCATGTATGAACATGACTCAGCATTTCAGAGGAGTGAAACATTTTGTCCTTAAGGAAAAAAAAAATAAAAAAAATGTTACCGTCAGTGTGTTCACATGGGAATAGGCATCTTTTTTTTTTCTCACAATCCAACAAAGTACGAGTTGACTAAGGGCGTGCCTTGTTCGGCATTGCGTAATGCAAGAGTACAGGAGCCTGAATGAATGACTGTTTGACAGCTTGCGGGCTTTATCGTTGCTTCAGCGTGAGCAGCTCCTGGCCCGGCATAACGGTCGTCCTTCAACTGTGTGCTGCTCCACCTCTTATGTAATCCTCAAACCCGCAGTGAGTGTGTTCCGTTTCTTTTCTTTCTGCGCTCCCTGCATATCCGGAACAGATCTTGACTGGACAACCGAAAGCCGAGAATGCGAGTTGTGGCCGGAAAGCTGACGTTATTTCCATCTTTGCTTTTCCTGCTACACTAAGGTCAGTGGCCCTCTCAGCAGGCCTCTTTCGCTGCTGCTGTTGGAGTTCAGGGTTATCCTCTTGACAGACAGCCCCAGGGTTGTTTCCTGTCCTGTCAGCTGGGAGGTCTGGGCATGGTTCCCAGAGTGCCCTGAGACTAGAGTCTCTAAAGGGCTAGGCATCTGAAAACACCTGGGGCGAGGATTACACGTGGATTATGATGGCCTTCCTGATTAAAAAAAAAAAAAAGTTTACCAGTGTATACAGAGTTTTCCCAGCACTGACTCACTAAAGATGCCACTTACTGTCTCCACCCAAAAAATTCTTAAAAGCTTGTCTTTTTAACCTTGGGATTTTGGGGGTAACAAAAGGTGTTGCCCAGGAATTTTCATTCTTAATAGCATTCCTGCTTCTTTGCAAGAGTTCGGGATGAGTGGAGGTGCTTTTTGAGTTTCTGTCACTCTATGCCTCTCTTTCTTTGTCACGACTCTTGAGCTCGATGCAGAGCTGCAGGATATCTCTACCCTGGTGACAAGGATGAGATCTTCACGCTGATCCATCTGGACTGGGCAAGCATGCTCGCCATCAGCGGTACACTAAAGAGGTCACGACGGCTATGCTAATCAGCCATTTCTTCTGGCGGCTCTTGGAATATAGCAGAGTGGGAAGGCATTTTCAGTCACACTTGTGGTGGAAGGACATAATGGGGATTATGGGAAACGCAAACCATAAAGCTGTTCATGACCTCTCACCCCTATGGAGAGATCATCTGCTCAGACACAGCGCAGTTCTTTATTGTTCTTGAAGGGAGTGACCATGAAAGTGCAAGCACTCTAACTGTGTGCCGTAGTACTCCCTACGCCGTAGATTCAGTGAATTAAACAGATGAGAAAATAGCTTTGATTCCATGCACACATTTTTATGACCCTAATATGGTTTCTAATGCCTACATAAAGTGTGCACATCATTAACATTCTGAGCATGATGTGTGTGTGTGTGTGTGTGTATATAATAAAATAAACATAATAATATGTTTGCTGGATCGTTGTACAAGCTGATGAATAATGAGGGTGGAAGTGTAGCATTAAACCAAATGCCCGGTGATTAATGTGATGAGCTGACAGTGACAGTTACAGGAATATTCATGCAGCAGGATATTAGCAATTTGCTAGACTCATAGATGTTTGTTTCAGTGTCTACCAATGTCTCTTTAAGATGTTTTTATTTTATTCTTTTTTAATATACATATATATATATATATATATTTAATACACATTTATATACAAAAATGCTGTTTCCATTTAAAGTCTAGCCCAATTTTTTTATTTTATTTATCTATTTATTTATTTGAATACATTTGCATCATTATGACATTTTAGATTTTTTTTTTTGTTTGTTTTCTTTTCTTGTTTTAGTCCAATGTGAGTCACTGGCACCTCATCCATGTAGAGAGTTTTTGCTTTTGTCTGGTTTTCCAAGCTGCACTCCAACCAAAGATAAAATGTGGGAAAAACCTAGAAACATTGGGGAGGGGAAAAAAAAAAGAATCTTGGAAAAGAATAAAACTGAAAGTGCACCATAAGCACTAGCTAATGCCGGCTTGGCTCAGTTATCCAAACGGTTCCAAATTTAGGGGTGCATTTTGACTCTCCAAAATAGTCGCTACCCCAGCCTTTCATCTTTCACCAGCGCTAGTGGCTTAGTGGTAACATGCACTCAGTGGAACAGTGGAACCAACCCCTCCTCTGCATTTTTCGGGCCAGCTTAACCTGAACCAGTGCTCTGTATTTATTTGGACCACCCTCTCACCCATTGTTCTGCGCACTGTAAGTGATGTGGTCGGCTCTTTAATAGTACGGCGCGCTGCAGGCTGCTTTCATTGGTTTCAGATGCTTGTGCTTCAGCCAGTTAAAGCCACAGAGGAGGAGCGTTTTTGACAGATGGGAGCAATGGAGTTATATCACAGCTCCGATAATGATTTAATTGCTAGTTTTTCTCTCAATCATGGTCGAGTTCATACAGAGGTCTGTCCAGCCAGTGAGGTTTTTTTTTAATTGACTCGCACCGAGAGCCAGTTTCCAAACAAATAGACGCGTTTTACTTTAGTTATCTAGAATGCCATCTTTTGACTATTTTCACAAAATTTTCATATTTTTTTTTTATTTTTAGTAGCTGCTTGTTTGTGACTTAAAATCGTTTACAAAGCTTCCCAGCCCTGCTAATAAGTGTGTAAAGACATTTTATTGTTTGTGCTCCTGCCTGCCTATACAGCTCATGCTCAGGCTTAGACTCTCATTCTAGATCAGTCTGCCAGCCACTCCAGAGAGCCTCCAGACGCTAAAATAACAAAGGAAATACAGACACAATGGGAGTTTTTACAGCGTCCGGAGTGTTTATTGCTCAAACAGACATACATATCGGTGTATTTCGATTTATGAACCGGAATTTGAACAAAGGTTTTAAGGTCTCCTAATGCTACAGGCTATACGGGAGGTCGTGTAAATGCTTAGTGACACAAATGTGGAAAGTTTTACACCGACTTAAACTTAAATGTTCATCCTGATTGATTATACAATATCTTACCATTAACGTTAGCTTAAATAAAACATTAATCTAAGGCTTCAAATCAACATGTGAGTGCAGAAGAATCTCATAAGAGCTGTCAAAACTTACAAGGAGTGTTCATAAACCACCACATGTGGGCTTTTTTTGTAAAAGCCGGATTATTCCCTCGTCACGCTTTCCTGACATAGCACATGCAGGCACTTTTTCAGTTCTCTGAAGCGCGCGAGTGCCAGAAAGATACTATCTCTTTCTTCTAGTGTCTAAATCTGTACCAGTCCCCCACGTACACAATGGTTACTCCCTGTCTGTTTCATTTATGACCAGTTCATGCTTCACCGTATCATGTAAGTGAAATAGGGAAGGATGAGGAGAAAAAGAGAAGGAAGATATAAAGGAAGAAGTGGCAATGTTTGGGGTGGGGGGATGGGGTTAAAAAAGGAAGAAAGAATAAGACAGTGGGAAAGACTGCCGATATATTTTTAGGATATTCTTGGCTGGGATCGAAAACCGCATCAGTGCTTCAGGCAGCGTGCCTGGAGCTGCTGGTTTCATTGCACAGCGCCTCATCCACAAAGCCGCCACTCAGGAGGCCAGAGACAGGCACGGTATTGTGTGAGCGCATTGCAGCAAGGGCACCTAACGAGGCTTTCTAACTCTGTTCCTGCACTCTGAATAAAGGCGTGCAGCTGTATCAAGGCCGCTCCAGCTAAAAATATTGCAAGGCTCCGTATTTAATTAGCACGATGTCAGGATTCCTTCACACTGTGCCAAAGAGAGCAGGATGCGGAGGGGACTCGCATTCAGCTGTGACAAATAACAGAACGTTGACAATGAAAATGAGTGCAAGGGGCCGTCCAAAATATCGTCTTAGACTTTCTTTTCTTTTGTTCTTTTTTTTTTTTTCTGAAGACCACAGGACACACATCAGGACAGGTGTACGGTTTACATACTGTAGCACAGTCTAGGACAGATCACTGTGGGTTTTCTCTTATCAAAACCTCTGCTAGAGTAAGACCGCACGCTCTTTCTGTGTCCTGTTTGACCTGTAAATGTCTGGAGCATGTGCTTTACTGTACTAGATCTCCATGGGCACCATGAGACATTTTAACTCCGTCTCTACCCTAACTACATCGAGCGGTGTTAATATGTAATGAGCAGCACATTAGTCCTGTCTAATGATTCTGTAAGCTGCTCTTTGATAATGGAAAGCTGTGTAAACCCTCACAAGCCGTCTTTACCACATTTAGAATAGCAAAAGAATTCCTAGACGGTTAAAGAATCAGTAAGACACTTACAGAGGGACTTCAGTGGGACGCAGTGAAGGAAAACTGCATATATTTTACCATTTGTTTTATTTCTCCTTATTTCATTATTTCTCACTTTTACATAGTAAAAAGAAACCCCTTCGCAGCATTATTCACGCATCATTAAACATCTCCAGAAGAGGACAGTTTTTAAGTAACGGCGTGTCTCTCCTTGACTTCACATTGGTTAATGCCTCATTGTATTGTCTAATTTAACCAGAGCACTTTGCTGCTATTACATCAGCTGTATTTTGATTACACTAAAAGGTAATGATTTGCCTGTACAATACCAAAGCTAACCATGCATTTTAACTGCATTTTAATGCAAGAGCATCAGGGAAGCGAGTGCAATTTAGTTATCCATTTTCTGAATGGTTATATGTTCCAGCTGAGAGGCCCAACAGTGTACTGCTGGTGATCTTAAATATACAGGCATTGATGATGACCAGGAAAAAAAAACTCCACTATACTAGAACCTTGGTATACGAATGCCCGCCCTTTACGAATTCAAGGATTCACGGATTCAAAAGAGTCAACCCACGTTGCATGCGTTCAAAAACTAGTTGATATTTTCCTGTTTTTTTGTTGACAGATGGTCTGTTCTATTTTTAACCCAAGCTTGGGGGCACGACTTCCTGTGAGGACCCTTGACATGCAACGCTTTGCTTGGGTCAGTTCTTTGTAAGCAGCCATACAGTTTACATACGCTTCGTATTGATAATATTGGTCATATTTTTGGGCGGCTGGAACGGATTATCTGCATGTACGTTATTTCTTATGGGAAAATCTGTTTCGCAGTACACATTTACGCCTTAAGAGCTCTCCTCCATAACGAATTAAACTTGTGTGCCGAGGTTCCACTGTATTAATATTTTGGTGAAAGTTCCTCTAGGGAGAATAATATCATTTAGGGTTGGAGATACTTGTACAGATACAGAAAATGTCAAGCTCTAGTTTATTATGCATGTAAACCGACCTCATCAAATTTTCAGCAGAGGTCAGTATCCGGAGGCTGGGATGGACATTGCATTTATTTGGTCTGTTTGTAGCCATTTGGATGTTGGTTTATAATTATTTTCTCAGTCTATTCCCACATTTTAACCTCTTGGCAGAGGCAGGCAGCAGATGGTTTGAGATAAACAGTTATATCTATGTATGAAACATACCTAAAACATGTATATAGGCCATACCTGAGCTATGAATGAGAATAACAAGTCTAAACATTGTCTGTTTTTATTGCTTGCAGCTATGAACACCCCTGCTTTTTTGACGTTTCGAGTGGGAGATCATACAAAGGAGCCCTCTCTGGAATGTTTCCATCCTTTATAAAACGCACAAAAACCTTTCCCACAAGGTATGGTTGAATCATTACTAACGTTTCAGTTTGCACAGGATATACAATGAGTATGAAAAAAAAAGTCTACACCCCCCTTTTAACACTGCAGGTTGTTGTAATGTGGAAATGAAACCAGAATAAATAATGTCAGATCTTTTTCCACCTTTAATATGATATAGCAACCAGCACAATTCAAGTCAACAACAAAAGGAAGGTTTTAGTGTATTAACTTATACTCCGTCAAAGCACCTTTTCAGTCTTTCAGGGAAAGAATCTAGCAACTTATCACGTCATGATTTGGAAAATTTAATTCTAAACTTCCTCACGAGAATGTTCCAGCTCTATCAAATTGTGGGGAGATCTGTGCACAGCCCTTTTCAAGTCTTTCCATGGGTTTCTGATAGAATTTACACCTGGGCTCTGACTGAGCATTTCCAAAACACTGATCATCATCTTCTGAAGATAATTCCATTGTTCGTGTTGATTTGGGCTGGAAGGTGGAATTTTTCTTCATCTTGAGACATTCTACTCAAGGATGGGGCTCTCCCTGATTCTCATCATTAGCTTCATTTTCTAATGGCTCAAGAGGGCATTGAAAACTTTTAGGCTGCCCACTGCTGATCAGATGCTAAACAACTAAATGGATGTTGGAATATCGGTTAAAAAAAGGGTCAAGAACACTAGAGATCGTTGTCACATGTAAGGAGTTCCTGTAGTTCCTTTAGTGCAGATAGAGCACAAGTCACAGTAAATTTCCTGACAGAAGTTAATTAACACTAGACATACCTGAGCAAATGATAGCTGGCTTGTGAAGTTCACCTGTAGTTTATTGGAGGAAAAAGCTGTCACGCTTAGGCGTTGAGCTATTTATATATCTGCCAAGATGTCATTGGTTATTTGAGAGAAGAGGGAAGGTAATCAGTTACTGGGTTAGAAGCTCAATTTTTTGGACAGGATTTGTGTAAGGCTCCAGCATGACCAGAAAAAAAATGTGATATTGGATTCTCTTCTTTTAGGCTCCTTCCACATGTGGACTATATTATCAATACTGTGCTTTTCAGCTGTGTAACAAAAGAACAGTCAGTATTGCCTACACCGTTCACAAGAGCTGAAATCAATGGGGTCAGTCTCTGTGAGAGTAATAGTGTTAGTGCTGTTTAGTTTGGAGCAGTGGGTCAATAGAACGTTTCATCCCTTACTGCTTCACTGTGTCAGCAACACGGACTGATAGGAAGCAGTTACGGGGGTCAGAGGTGAAGTGATTAGCGGTAATTATGGGTAGCGAGGTTGCCGATTGTCTATAGGCATTTAACCGAGGTCACCGCTTCTGTGTCCGACTCACAGTGTGAAAGGTTCAACTTCTTCAGACTGAAGATATGTTTTCCCTCTTTCTAATGTCTCCAGGTTGTTCTAAATGTGTCCTGAAAATGCAAAAGAGCTGAAACGGTGTGAAACATGGCCATTCCCACTCTAAAATCATCGTTCTTTTGTGTGTGAAATCCTTTGTAAAGATCCTGACTAAACCTTGTCTGATGCTATCAGTAATTCACCGAGGCAACCAGGCATGCATGCGGCCATTTCCATTTCATGGCTCCTTTCACTTTTGACCAAAGAATGGGGGATAAACCGAGGCGAGTTTTTTTTTTTTTTGAAGCTTTTCAGCTCGTGAGTGCCTATTCAGCACCTTTCAGACATGTTTTTCCATTTCCTTCTTCTCCTAGTACATCGCGTTGTCATTCAGAAAGGAAGGTAAAGCTTATTTTCTGCATGGGATTCAAGTACACTGTACATACTGTACATACTTGGAATTTGAACTGGAATAGACCAAGTCGAGAATAGACTCAGTAGTGATGGTCACGCAGGTGCTGTGGAATTCCTGGAAAAGAGGCAAGATGAACAGATCTGGTATCACATATCTCGCACATGAACATGTATCTCTTTGTATGTTTCTGAATCTAGTGTTACAAACCATAATATGTGCAGCTGCTACATTATCTCCATGAATACACTATGCGAATCCTGACCGCATACAAATTGACCGGGCTCTACACATTTCCGCTTGATGAGCATTTGTGGAAGACGCACTTAACTAGGAAAAACATATCAGTATCTTGTTACTCTTTAACACAGTAAAATGTTTGTTAGTAAATATCGCATTGTTTCTCTGAAAGCAAGTCACTAAAGGAAGGGTTTTTTTTTGTTTTGTTTTGTTTTGTTTTTGGCACATGGACTCAAATAGTGCTTGTTTGTTCAGTACCTTTTTTGTTTTGTTTTTTTAAACAATGTTCCCTGTAAAATTTTGTATTTTATCGCGACGCAGTACATTGGCAAATAAAAAAATGAATAAAATAAAATTCAACTTTCATAACCTCTGATGTCTCCATTCCTTCCAAGCATATCAGCGAGATTATAATTTTGGTTTCAGCCCAGTTTTTCCAGTTTATCACAGTTGTTCTAGAACATAAACAGTAAACTGCATAATTGTGAAAGTTCCCAGTGTGAACAATACTTGCTCTGTATGCACAGTATTCATGTTAAAACATGGCTGTATATAGTTTCAAGTACTTATGAAGTGAACAGAATGGCCTGCTGATGAATTTTGCACAGATCTTATTCCCTCTTTATTCTAGGCTTGTTGTGAAATTATTAATACTGTGTGTCACTTGTCGATTTCTCTCGCTTACAGCACACTGCAGGTGAGATGATGGACGTGTTTGTATTAGTCAGGATTAAAAAATGATGGCACATGCCGTTATCGGAAAGTAATCAGTTCAGGCATGTGGCCAGTGTTGCCGTTTGTTGATTTGTTTTCCAGTAGCAGCATGTCCTGAATAGTTTTATTCCTATTGTGCATCCTACTTTAGTGAAATAATGAATGACATCATGCTTTTTTGACGGTTTATAGTTAACCACAGGACAAGTTAGTTCCTTTTATCACTTCTTAAAGACAAAAACAATTACAGCTGGTCATGTTGCCAGGTCTTTAGTCCTGATGCTGTTCTCGTGGCAGAAAACTTCTGACTTTATGACTTTTATGAACTTATGACTCTTACAAAGCTCTGGCGCTGGAGACTCTATACTGGTAACTAAAAAAAAAATCTCTCCTTAAGAAGAAAAAGCTTCAGAATAACTTAATATCTGTTTATTTTAAGTCATAGATCAGGTTTCGCCTCTGCCATACACGTTCTTTGAATTTGTTGTTGCTATAGAAATAATCAGGTATTAGATATAAGACATCACTGCTAATCAAGTGATCTGAGAACTCAGCAGCACTGTGGTATAAAGATTTTTAAAAATATCCTCCAGTACTTCCCAACAACCATGTCTGAAAGAAAGACAGACTGAAATGTCCCTATACAGCATTTAAGCTGTTATCCTGAGAGGCTTGTATACCGCCTGGCCAAGACACTGCTACTTATGCGCTTGATAAACTGGGTATGAGCTTGGTCCGAGACCTTATTACTCCAGATGAAAGTGATTTTGCTTTGGGAAAGCAGTATTAAAGACTTCTTCTAGGAGATAGAGACTTGGGTCACCATCAAGCCACCCATTATTTTCTTTGACCCACTATTACGTGGCGAGGAGGTCAGTCATTCGTAGACATTGTTTCTGTTTGTGGTCAGCCACAGAGTTTCATGCATGGCTTGGGAGGGAATAGAAGACAGACATAATTCCCTTTTTATATGGTTGAATAAAGGGGAAATAACACTTTTTGTGCCGGTGGGAACGAGATCCCCCCCCCCAAAAACAATTGAGACAAAAATACCCAATAGACACTCAGAATTGAAGTGTACTAAGCATTTTTTTTTCTTCAACTTTACACTATTTTCTTCTAATATGGCCATTTGTTTCCGCTGGGATGCTTCTTTTAACAGAGCAGCTGAGCACTCAATTGGAGGAAACGGTCCTTCCACATATTTGATCTCACAGATGCACGTGGAGAGAGAGCATGTCATCCATCCCATTGAGAAAACTTCCCAGCCATTGATGACGGAGACATTATCAGTATTCAGAATCGCAGTCTGTCTATCATAGTCAGTGCTGTTCATTGGACCATGTGAAAGATTAAAACAGAAGGTACTAAAGATGTACCCTTTAGGACACCACTGCAGTAGTAATAATAGGTAATGCTTAAAACTTTTCTAAACAATTCTATAAGAGTTTACCCTTTTTTGAAACACATTAATGAACAATAGAACAATAATCCTTCAGAGTGTGTCTGTTTATAGATGACAGCAGCTCAGTTAAAACAGGGTTATTAAACAGCTATGAGGCTGCTGGCACAATTCCATTGGATTGTGTATCCAGTTTTAAGTAGTGATGACTGTGCAGTGTGGGATATCTGATCACATCATCCGCTCCTCCTTAATCAAATTGAGTGATGTATATGTGTCAGGCCAGAGAGGGCACTATGGCTCAGTGCCACTGTTGCCTTGGGCTCAACGGGCAAACTCATAAAACACATCTGTTACATACTCACCAGCTTGTGAAAGTTTAGGACGTGCTGTGTAATAGGCTTTTCACGTTCGCTTTATGGCCGGTTTTTTAAAATCTAGATTAAAGCTCCAGCCAAGAAGTTCACAGCTATAATTCTACCCGTGGCGTTTCAGAACGTGTGAGCAATGACCTGGAAAGCCACATTTTATTTTATAGAGCCACAGTGTGATATGGAGAAAACCTCTCTGTTTGTAGTGGAACAGGTTTGTTTACAATATCATTAGTATAACGATTGTAGCTCACGTTTGTTACATAAATCCATTAGGTGGATTCCGGTCCTTATAATTAAATGTAATTAGCGGCTAGACTGATAACGATCATGATAGTTTGCAGTTTAACAAGTTCACAAATCTACTGCGTTATAAATCTCTCTACTGTACAGGAGCAGAAAGAAAGACTCAGAAGCTCTAGTAAACTCCAGATGAACTTTTCTTTCTATTTCCTGAAGCTAATTTATATTTCATCTCAACGTCACTGGTTTCCGCATCAGACTTGTAGCATCTAAGGTCACAGCCGGACACGAACGTGGCTTTCACGCCTTTACGTGGCACTCAGTAGATCGCTGACGCGAGGGGACCACAGCTTTAGCTTTACTCTCATCATGACGATGAACATCTGTCAAACTCCAGTTTAGATTTAGCACCCGCAATAAAAGGCGGGCATAATATAGTCTTCACGCTGTTAGGACAGGACTGGGCCACTGAGACAAGAGAAACAATACAATCATTTGTAATGACTGATGGACTAGTGTGTATTGTGCTGAATTTACACCCTGACAGGCGTTTTACCGTGACGCTCTGCTCAGATGTTTCCTGTCGCTGATAAGCTGTAACGATGCAGTAATGGCGTATGGGAACCACAGTGAGGTTGAGGAGTCCTAAAGTAATCTTGAGCACAGTGAGCTGTCAGGCTGTCCTGCTGTGACAGGGGGCACGCTGTGTTTATGACAATGTCAGAGCACATTACACCCAATGCAGTATGCTCAGGGCCAATTACGCCTGCTACTGCTTTACCGTTTTAAGAGGCTCTCATTGACCTGTGAGCGTGTCTGGGTATGTTTTTATATCTTAATGGGGACCGAGTGTCCATAAAAAATATCCCTAGAAAGATGGGAAATTTGAATATTTGTGGAATATTTACTTCCCATGAGGTAAACTGTCTCTTTGCCTTCAAACAAAAAATGATAATACAAAGAGACAGAACAGTAAGCTTTACATGCAGGCAAGAATAATAATAATGATGATGATGTGAGGACCTCCCAAGGATAGGAAGACAAATATGTGTCTGTGTGCACGTGTCTTATTGCAGAAGCACAAATTCAAGAGCCATAATGAACTCCTGATCTTTATTCAGCTGTAACTGGGGATGCTCAGTAAAAAGCAGGAGCAGACTAGTGCACAAGGCAACATCCATCGCTCTTGTCCACAATACACAATATAGGGATCCTAGGGATTACATTAGAAACTTTTTAAGCTCCAGAGTATATACAGGACAGGCACACACATTGATAGATGTCTTAAGCATTCATGACCTGCAGTGAGGACAGTGATGAATGTGGCTTTGAGAGCAGAATGTGTAAGCAATTATCAGTCGTGTGGCTGGAGGGTGGGCTTCCTGGTGGGCCTGCCCATGTGGTACACAATTGTCAGGGTTGGGGTTAGAAAGGCAAATAGATTTCACAAAAGCTCAACTTTCTTTGTCTCAAAAGAAAGGCCTCCTTGTCTTGCCGTAAACTAAACCGGGTTCATGTGTCTACTCCTGTCTCCACAGTTCATGTTGAGAGTGCTCAAAAATGCACTTTTGCCAATTATTTCATTTCAGTGTCACTGCTGATGTGTGAGACTTCCTAGATCCTTGTGTTCATTTTGTTGGTCACTTGTTTGTCGGTGAATAAGCACATCATGTTCAAAACAAAAGAGAGAATCTATTAATATTACTTCTCCTAAGTTTCCTGACCTTCATCATAATAGGAAATGACTTACTCTAAATCCCAAGCACAATCACATAAACACAGGTCCTCATGAACTCAGGTAAGTTGAAGCACTGGGATGTGTGACATGGACACAAATGCAGCCAGCTTGGACATGCTTTGCTGATAATATGTTAAGTTGACAATAGGAGATAAGGCTATTAGAGAGCATACACAGGAAACAGCCGTGCTTTGTAGTCTGTGTACCCAAGATGCCGACCATTCCTTATCTCCAAGATATACGACAGATTTCCTGCTTTCCCTTGGCACCGGTTCAGTGTTTGAAATGTGCCTGGCATTAATACAACACTCGCAGAGGAAGGAACAACCTTATAAGGCTGTTGGATTTGTGCCAGTATCCGTTGCTCATCGAAACGGAGAGCAAGTTGCAGAGTGCCGGGTGAGAAAACGACCTCTACTCCAGAAAGGAAAAGGGAAAAAAAAAAAGATGTGTTGAATGCTCCACTCTCTTACTGGATCTATGGAGTAATCCAGTGAGCAACAGATTCATTCCATAATGCATGAGTGTGAAAGAGGGAGGAAAAGTTTCATG